>NC_057924.1:30554285-30594285 GCF_018873765.1 Telopea speciosissima | reverse complement strand
TTTTTTTTTTTTTTTTTTGGGAAAAGGGGGGGGGGGGGGGGGGGGGGGGGGGGGGGGGGGGGGGGGGGGGGGGGGGGGGGGGGGGGGGGGGGGGGGGGGGGGGGGGGGGGGGGGGGGGCATGGAAGGGGGGGGGGGGGGGGGGGGGGGGGGGGGGGGGGGGGGGGGGGGGGGGGGGGGGGGGGGGGGGGGGGGGGGGGGGGGGGGGGGGGGGGGGGGGGGGGGGGGGGGGGGGGGGGGGGGGGGGGGGGGGGGGGGGGGGGGGGGGGGGGGGGGGGGGGGGGGGGGGGGGGGGGGGGGGGGGGGGGGGGGGGGGGGGGGGGGGGGGGGGGGGGGGGGGGGGGGGGGGGGGGGGGGGGGGGGGGGGGGGGGGGGGGGGGGGGGGGGGGGGGGGGGGGGGGGGGGGGGGGGGGGGGGGGGGGGGTTTTGTGGGGGGTGGGGGGGGGGGGGGGGGGGGGGGGGGGGTTGCAGCCTTAAACCACTATCTTACATCCATTTCCAGCCCTGCATGTGGCTGGAATCAAAATCAAGTGTTGAGAAAACCCTGTGACACTATTCATCAGGTGTACTGCAGGCAGCCATTGGCGACTGATGGTGGACTTGATGGAAGATCCATCTCGGACCATGGTGTAGATCATCACTGGGGCTACCTTATGCCCTAACATGCATAGGCAAAAGGTTAGGACCTTGCCCAAGAAGCCCAGCCTCGGGAACTCAGCCCAGCATCGATTTGCAGCCTCTGGGCGATGCAGACATCGCCCAGTGAATGGAAAATTGTTGTATTGCTAATCTGACTTTGGGGAATCTCACCCAATGGCCATTGGACACTGTGGAAGGTTGGGAAATGACCAAAAAGCCCTTCCCCACATCTGTCCTTAATTGGAGAATGCATGGGAACCCAAGTGGGTCCGCGGTAAGAAACCTCTTGTGCTTGGTCTGCGCAGCACGGGTAAGCTATGGGACGACTTGTGGACTTGATCGACCAAGGGTCGGGTACAACCATTGAAATGACTATTTTACCCTTTGTGCCACTGACACTGGTTGAGGCACTGGGACATGAGCCTAAGGCCCAGTGCAAGCCCTGTGATCCCAAATGTGTACCAATCAAATACCGGGTCAACCCAGTAAGATTAGGTTAACCCTAGGAGTACTAGTGATAGATTGAAACCCTAATATAACAACTTTTGATTTACATCTAGGAATTGATCCCACGCTCGAGGACAACAACCAGACTGTTGTTGGAACTGAGTTTGCAACCGAATATCTAGAACCAAACCCAGGTGAGTGAATAATGCTATCATGTGTGCATGTGTAATTATGATACTATGCCGGCTAATCAGAATTGAATCATATATGTTGTGTTATTTATTTCTGTTCAAACTACTCAAATCACTGCATAATGATTGTCTGTTGATCAACTCTGTGAATTCTTATATGATGATTGTGATTGTCAGACTAGATGCCGTAGTTAGCTTGGAAATGAGGCTTGTGGTAGCCCGTAGTATGGGACGCGGTTGACACCAGCTGACTCATACGATGCCATATAGACATGGGGTTAGAGTTTCATCACCCGTGCTATGCACCCTTGCCAACAGGGATTAAGGTGTTGGATGCCTGTGGGGGAAACCATCAGAAAATGAGAAAAGAGAAAAAAAAAAAAGAAACGAATAGAACACCGGAATAGTGCATGAAATGAAAAGAACACCAGAATGGTGAATATGGGCTACGAGCCAGAAAAGAAAAGAAAAGAGAAAATAAATGGATTGTCCCATGGGTTAATCATAGAGGGCTGGTCGGGCTGACCTTGGTGACTGATGTCGGAGCTGACTGGTCCTCTGATAACTCAATGGGTGTATCGTAGGAAGGGTTAGAAGCCCGCACCAGGGATACATGTATTGGGGATTGTAGTAGCACTAACCTAACTTAGTTGTATTGATAGGTGACTAATAAATAATCTGGACTTGCACATCATGTAGGATCATTTGAACTGTGTATTGTGATTGCATGTGCATGCATAATTGATGTTATTTGCTCAAGGGCTCAGTGAGGCTCACACTCCATTGTACAATGTTTTTCTTAGATGATTTTGCAGATTGATGCCAGTGTGGCATGGAGGCTTATCTCGAGGATGAGAATCCTGGTTGTTACGATGATGTTGGTGTGGACCCCGACGGAGGTCATACCGATCCTGCATACCTTCTCAGTGGTCGTGGATGAACACCTTGGAGGAGTGCTTCTGATGTTTTGTTGTGGGAACTCCTTTTTGTTTTGCTAGGAGTTTTCCCCGTTCTGACTGTGGATCAGTTGTAGTTTCTTTTACTTCTTTTTTGGGGTTGAGTATGCTCACCCTGTATATGTCTATATATGTAGTTCTGTACGTATCAGTTTGGTTTCTATGTTTGTGGGTGGTGGGAAATGTACAAACTATCTTATGTATATATTATCATCATTTCCCCGTATCGCTATGCTTCCTTTTATTATTGAATTGTAGTTTATGCTGCAGCACTCTGATCTTACTTATGGTAATGAGATGAATGTGGTTCCGTGAATGTAAGCACTGCTTCTAGATCCATGGGATTTGGTGGATTGTCGTTATGCAATTTGGGTCACCTACCTAATCCTCCTAGGGGGTGGTTTAGGGTGTGACAGTGCTTGGTATCAGAGCGAGAGGCTCTTCTTACATTCATGGAGTGCAGACTGGGACTAATAAGCTTTAAACAGTAAAACATGTTATAATTAAAAGTTATAGGGGAGGTAGATGCAATTAAATAAGGAAGCAAGAATTTTCATTAACTTAACAATGATCATATAAGTCTGATTTCAGGAACTGCAATTCAACAAGTACATGAGCTGGAAAGAAGAAAAACACTAAATTAGGTGCATTCCAAAAAAAAAAAAAAGTACATAAGCCAAGCATAGAAAATAAAAAGTAATCATAACCACGAAGCATAAAATGTCTGGAGCTGCACTGGAGCTACTCAGTCATAGGTATGTCATCCGGAGGAGGCTGAGACTGGCATGAATCAACCTTGTAGAACGTGTCCCAGAAATCTAGTCTTTGCTTAACAGATCCCACTCTGCTCCCCAAGGAAGCGAAGCCCTGGTCCATCCGAGTCGCCATATCAGAAAGCTGGGAACCGAGGCTCTGGAAGTGTGTCATCACCTGCACCCAATCAGAAGGTCCTGGAACCTGAGAGCTAGTGACACCAGTCGCCTCATAGGTAGGTAAGTCGGTAAACTGAGTGCCTAAGCCCTCCAAGTCGCCCTGATCCATGCCCTGCTCCTCTGTTTACATGCCCTGGGTGTCTACCCCGATGTCTCCCTGCTCCTCTCCAAGTAACCCCTCATCTAGTGTATCACCACCTTGCTCTTCCCCCTGCTACTCATCTCCAGGCATCATCTGCTCCTCACCCTCTGGTGGATCCTCCCCAGGCACCTTCATCTTCAAAATGGAAGTCTTGTCTATGGGCCTGGATCTGGTCCTATCAACATAATCACCCTCTAATGGAACCCTAAAATACTGAAAGACCAAAGTGAGGAACTTCCCATAGGGAAGGTTCCCATCAGCTGGGTTCTGTGCATGGTAGAGCATTACCTGCAAAAGAAGATATGGGAGGTTTATGACTGGACCCCCCTTCCCAGCTCCCAGAAGACGGTAGGTAATGTAAGCTCTCATCATAGATATACTACCCTTGTTCCCACCTTTAGGGTAAATATTATAGGTTACACACCTACTAATCACCCTACCACTTGGCCTGTAAGAGGTCTCAAACTTAGGCATGGCCGGAGTACCTGTCAAAGCTTTGAAGACTGTCCTCCTAGTCTCCAAAGAAAACATCTCAGATATATCCATGCGAGGCTGATAGTAACCCTCTCTCCTGAGTCTGGTAAGCCCAAAATCTCTGCCAATAGGGTAGCCTGATATCCACTCCCTTCACCCTACTCTCCACTCCAAACTCCTGGGCATTAGAAGGCCCCAGGTTACAGTAAAAGTACCGAACCAAGTTGGGATAACAAGGCTTGGTAGGAGACAACATCAATGCCCAACCTAGGGCATTGAACCGAGCATAAAGGTTGTATTGGTGGAAGTCCTCTACCCGTACCAGCCAGCCGTTCACTATCTTTACAGATTCAAAATTTTTCCACTCCTTGGCATATTCGTACCTAGAGAAGAAGAAGTGATCGAAAGTAGGCTCCTCCAAAGAAGAATCGTCCGTGGACGATGAAGGAGGTACCGAGGATGCCGAAGAATCCTCTGACTGAACCCGTAGCCGCTTCTGGGCTACCGATTTCCTAGCGGTGCGATGGCTTGTAGACATTTTCTACAAAAAGGAAAGGAAATACCATAGTTGGCTAAAAAATTGACAAAAACCCTAACCTAAGCAAAAGAGAATAGAAAGAATTCAAGAAAAGACAAAGTAACCAAGAAAACTTACTTAGGCACGTGTAGGAGCGCAAATGACTCGAGGAAATGCCAAGATTTGGTGTTGAAGTGGTCCCCTCACACTCTAAGGACTTCTCCTAAGTGTTTAGAGAAGTTTGTCTAGAGAAGTTTAGAACAAGATAGAAGTCAAATGGGGCCCTCTCGGATTTAAAACCCTGCGCCCCGATTCTCTGGGCGATGGCACTGGGCGATGTGGCAACGCCCAGAGACATCGCCCAGTGAAGGAATCTTGCTGGATTTTAGGTTTTAGCTTATGGAAACTTGGGGAATACCCAAAATGACTTCTGACAACACTAAAATACAGATTTTTATTATAAAAAAAATAATATAATAATAATAAAAATAATAAAAAAATAATAATAATAAAATAATAAATAGTTTTGCATTAATCAAACATAACCTTCTTAAACCCAAAGGGGTGAAATTTCTAATTGAAGATTGAATAAAGCATATAGGGCTTGGAAAAAAGAATTTTTTGTTGATAAGTTTATCTTAAGTATGTAATATATGTAAACAAATGTGTAAAATGACATATGGTGTGTTACTTAACTGCATTGTACAAACTGACTGGAGTGTTGCTGTGTAAACAGAACTTAGTTACATAGGTATGTTGTAATAAGGGTTTGTTAAGTACGGGAGCGTAGGTCTCATCCTAACCAAGGCCTAGGATAGCTGAGATTAGGACCTAATAGGGCTCTAGTAAATTGAACATCTAGACGTTAAGGTACCTCGAGCCAACCCAAAAGTTAGAATTTTATCCGTAATCACTAAAATTTTAGTAGATATGTACTTAATTCTTTTAATTAAGTATGCCCTAATGCCTAGAACCATTTTCTGTGACAGGACCTATTACCTCAGCCAGCCTGGAGACCCCAGCATCATGATCTCTATTAGACATCTACGAGAGAGACTGAGATGGATACGGTTAATGTTGCCCCGAGCCGAGAACCGGTTGGATTTCTATTTAGCTATCGCTGCCATTAGTGGACCTAAAGAACGAGAGTATTTTATGACATTAGCTGAAGAGGTAAGAGCTGACATAGAATTTCTACTTGCGATGGAGTTTGTGATCGGGAAGAAGCTGGAGATGCTTGCTTGCTAGATCAGGTAAATAATTAAAAGTCTTTATTTAAAAATTTGAAACTTTTCATTAGTGCCATGCATAACATATTAACATAAAAAATGCATAAGGAAGTGAAACATAAAGCATTCAATAAGACACATCACCTAATAAACCAAGACAATGAATCTAACAATCCACCTTATGGGTGTGACCCATGAAACTCTTTGGAACCGTACCTGCTCTAGCTAAGGAATAATTATTGATCCGTGTAGAAGATATTGGAATATTGAACACGCTCCTCTTTTCAGAGAAGCAACAATGGTCAACAGTAGAAGTTCTTGTGGAGGTCGTAAAGGTAAACAACCTCGAGTGGTACCGGAGGTTGAGCTGCCTAACAGAACTGAAGCTCAAAACTCTGAGGCATCGACTACTTCATCAGAAGCACCAACGGCTGCACGAACCACTGCAGCAGCACCTCTGCCAAGTGTGGCAGCTGGTGACGTGACTGCGTTCATGACCACTATGATGCAGACCATGCAACAGCAACAAGAATTGCTTGGTCAAATGTCAACTTAGTTTGCGACCATGATGCACGAACATGCTGTACCACCACCACCACCCAATCGACCTGTGCTATTTCCACCACCTGTGCCTCAATATTTAGTGGAAAATTCTGCCGCCAAGGTTATGGAGAGGTTTAAGAAACTCCAACCGCCTGCATTTTCCAAAGTGACATCAGAAGCAATGCAGCCGGAGCGGTGGATCAGTGCCCTAGAAAAGGCATTTGAAGTACTTGAGTGCACGAACGCACAAAAGATTATATGTGCGGGTTATCAATTGCAGAATGAAGCCGAAGCTTGGTGGAAGGCGACTAGGCCTAATTTGGAAGCTGCTCACCCAAACCCCACGTGGGAGCAATTCAAAGAGGTCTTCTTCAAGAACTACTTTCCTGAGAGTTTTAAGGACAAGAAAGAAGCGGAATTTATTGCACTGGTGTAAGGAACTAAGTCAGTGCTAGACTATCAATAGCGATTTGAGGATTTGTTCCATTTTGCTCTAGAGCATTTGAAAGGAGAAGTTAGTAAGGCAAAGAAATTTGAGAAAGGACTCAAGACTGAGATCGGATCCGTGTTGTCAATCATGGACATTAGGGATTATGCTCAGATGGTCGACAAGGCAAAAACCATGGAAGATAAATTTAAGGAGAAAGAGAAAGAGAAAGCTGTGACGTCGTCTGTGGGCAAAAGATCAAACAATTTCCAAACCTATGCCTGGCCAAATAAAGTTTACCGAAGAACCAACTTAGGCTCCATCTCGACTCCGTATCGTAGGCCGAATGTGGGTCAGAATTCTTTTTGCCCCACATCTACCCAACCTGCTCAACCTGTGATGAGCCAAGTGACAACAGCAGCTTCGCCAACCCGACCAGCAACAAGTCAAGTGAGCCAAGCCTCAACACCTGCTGCTCCACCCTTTAAGTGTTACTAGTGTAATAAGGAAGGGCATATGGCCAAAGATTGTAGAGCGCATGGGTACAACAACAACTCGTAGAATCAGCCCTACGCTAGGACTTTCCAGCCATGGGACAATCGGATGAGAGGAAAGGTGTTTGGGATGATGAATGAAGAAGTTGAGGCAAATCCTGATGTATTGACAGGTAAGTTGCTAGACACTACTAACTTATAGGGACTAATTGGCTTACTTCATGTAACCTAAACTACCTACAAACCCTAGGTACCCTGAATGTCTCAACCATACCCGCGCAAGTACTATTTGACTCGGGCGCGACCCACTCTTTTGTCTCCTCAACCTTTGCGAGTAAGATGAAAGATCAACCAAGAGACATTGGGCATGAGCTAGTAGTCAGCACACCGACAGGAAGTGTCGTGAGCTTGAAGAAGGTCTACGACCCTTGTTAGATTGAGATTTATGGGAAGAAACTAATCGCATGATTGATTAAGATGGATATAAATGATTTTGACATAATCCTAGGCATGGACTGGTTGTCGGCCTATGGTGTAAACGTCTTATGTGCAGAGAAGAAGATAAGGTTCAACTTGGAAGATGGGTCAATTTTCACCTATCAAAGTGAACCCAAGAAGAAATCCAAGAGAATAACTTTGTCAGCCCTCCAGGCTCAAAAGTTACTTGACGATGGATGCCAAGGCTTTTTGGCCACGATAATAGACACGGGGGCAAAGATAAAAGCATTGGAGGAACTGGAAGTCATCAGAGAATTTCTTGATGTCTTTTTAGAAGATCTGACACAGCTACCACCCGACTGCGATATAGAATTCACGATTGATCTGATTCCTGGAGCAGTACCGATATCCAAGGCACCGTACAGAATGGTGCGGATCGAACTGAAAGAGTTACAGGTTCAACTTCAGGAGCTGTTGAAGAAAGGATTTATATGACCCAGTGTATCACCTTGGGGAGCGCCTGTGCTGTTTGTTAAGAAGAAAGATGGTAGTATACGGCTGTGTATTGACTATCGCTAGTTGAATAAGCTGACAATCAAGAATCGATATCCATTGCTATGTATCGATGACCTATTTGATCAACTGCAAGGAGCGAAAGTTTTCTCCAAAATCGATCTTAGGTCGGGATACCATCAATTGAAGATCAAGAGCGGTGATATCCATAAGATGGCATTCTGAACTCGATACGGGCATTACGAATTCCTAGTCTTGTCGTTCGGGTTAACCAACGCCCTGACGACATTCATGGACATGATGAATAGAGTATTCCATGACGTACTGGATACGTTCATCATAGTATTCATTGATGACATCTTGGTATACTCTAAGAATGAGGAAGAACACGCGCGACACCTTCTTTCGTGTTGTAGCGATTACGAGAACACTAGCTTTTTGCCAAATTCAATAAAGGTGAATTTTGGCTTCACCAAATTGGATTCCTGGGACACATCGTCACCAAAGAGGACATCAAAGTAGACCCAGGCAAAGTGAAAGCGGTTCTTGAATGAAAAACTTTGAAGAGTGCCACTGAGATCCGAAGTTTCTTAGGATTGGCTGGTTACTATCGGAGGTTTATCGAGAATTTCTCATAGATTTTGGCACCAATGACAGAACTTACAAGGAAGGGTGCTAAGTTTGAATGGAATGAAGCATGCGAGGAAAGCTTCTAGGAATTGAAGAACCGATTGGTAACAGCTCCAGTTCTGACCATTTCGGACGGCATCGAAGGAATGGTTATATACACCGACGCATCCAAAATAGGATTGGGTGGCATCCTGATGCAGAGAGGTAAAGTAGTTGCCTACACCTCCAGGAAGTTGAAGGAACACGAGAAGAACTACCCCACTCATGACTTGGAATTGGCGACGGTAGTTTTTGCATTAAAAATTTGGTGACATTACCTATATGGTGAACAGAGCCAGATCTTCAGCGATCACAAAAGTCTGAAGTATGTCTTCACCCAAAAGGAGCAGAATATAAGACAGAGACGGTGGTTGGAATTGGTGAAAGACTATGACTGTGAAATCCAGTACCACCCCAACAAAGCCAACGTTGTTGCGGATGCATTAAGTAGAAAATCTCAGACTGTGTCCCTTGCATCTTGGGCCGTAAGTGAGCAGTTAATACAGGACGCTCAGAAATTTGATTTGGAACTTGTGACCGAAGGAACGACTATGCAATTAGCAGCTATGAACCTATAGCCGTCGATACGAGAGGAAATAATTACGAAACAACCATTGGATCCTGAGCTGGCCAGAATAATTTGGGAAGTACAATAGGGTGTCCATAGGGACCCGAATTTTTCATTGGCCCAAGATGGTGCATTGAAGTTTCGAGATAGATTGTGCGTGCTTGATGATTTTGATGTCCAAGACCAAATCCTTAAAGAAGCGAACAACTCACCCTTCTCAGTTCATCCAAGAAGTACAAAGATGTACAAAGATTTGAAGAAGTATTGCTGGTGGATGAAAATGAAGGAGACCATAGCAATATACATGTCCAAGTGCCTCACCTGTCAACAAATAAAGGCAGAAAGACACTGACCGTATGGATTGTTGCAGCCACTTCCCATACTTGAGTGGAAGTGGGAAAGAATCACTATGGATTTTGTGACAAATTTGCCCAACACTAGGAAAGGCATGAATGCAATCTGGGTGATTGTAGACGGACTAACAAAGGCAGCACACTTCATACCGATCAAGATAAGTTACGTAATGGAGAAGCTTGCCCATATTTATATTGAAAACATAGTCCGGTTACATGGCGCCTGTCAGTATTTTGTCTGATAGAGATCCTCGGTTCACCTCAAGGTTTTGGAAAAGTTTGCATAAGGCATTGGGATCTCAACTAAATCTTAGCACAGCTTTCCATCCGCAGACGGACGGACAATCTAAAAGGACTATTCAGACTCTAGAGGACATGCTCCGAGCCTGTGTTTTGGAAATGAATGACAGTTGGGATGCTCACATACCTCTGGTGGAATTTGCATACAATAATAGCTATCACTCCACCATTGGCATGGCACCATTCGAAGCACTCTATGGACAAAAATGTAGAACTCCGTTATATTGGGCTGAAATTGGTGAGCGAAAATATCTCGGACCCGAAATGATTCAAGCGACTTGCGACAAGGTGGATGTCATAAGAGAGAAGATCAAGACAACGCAGTCAAGACAGAAAAGTTATGTGAATTACCGAAGGAAAGATATTGAGTTTGAGGTTGGAGAAAAAGTATTCCTTCGAGTATCTCCAACCAAAGGATTGCTATGTTTAAAAAGAAAGGCAAGTTGAGCCCAAGATTCATCGGTCCTTACAAAATTCTTAATAAGGTGGGACCCGTAGCATACCGACTGGCATTACCACCATCTTTGTCAAACGTCCACGATGTTTTTCATGTGTCGATGTTGAGGAAGTATATTAACAACCCGACACATGTACTGTCAACTGAACCTAAACAGTTGGATGTGGATATGACCTATGAAGAACAACCCACGGAGATGTTGGACAGAAAGGAGCATAACCTCCGTAACCGCACTGTCGCTTTTTTAAAGGTTCGATGGGGAAACAATCCGATAGAAGAAGCTTCATGGGAACGTGAAGAAGAAATGAAGGAGAAGTATCCCCAACTCTTTGGATTACAAGGTAAGCAAATTTCGAGGACGAAATTTTTGTAAGGTGGGGAGAAATGTCAAACCCTGCCCCTGGCTGACTGGAAATATTGAATGAAGCACAGGAACCCCTGATCAGGCAACCAAGATCACTGTGGAGCATCACCCCAGTAACTTGGATTGATGATGAAACCCTGTGTGGATCATCCTGCATGCCTGTCAGTAGGTGGACAGCAGACCCCTGCAAATGTATAGCTCATAGCCTGATATATGGCTTGGACTCCAGGTAATCTCTCTCCTCTTCTTTATAATGGTAGGACCCACCTTGGTAAAAGTGTGTAAAATCCCCTATGGGGCATGTGGGGACAATACCCTGACCAAGGGTCAAACCCCTGTGCAAGCCCATTGAATTTTAGCTTGCTGGAATTCTCTGGACGATGGCACTGGGAGATGCAGGAAGGCCCAGTGACATCGCCTAGTGGGTGATTTTGAATATTTTATTGAATTTTATTTGTGGGGACCACCCAATATGGACATGGGTACCCTCCACTGATAGAAGGAAGTCTGAGGGACCACCTCATACCCTCAGTCCACTGTGGACCCCACCAGTGTGCCTAAAATCAATCAGAATCAGTTTAAAAACTGATTTTTAAAAGAGGCCTTCCCAGGCAAACAAGCCTCAGTAAGGGCTGAGCCTATAAATAGGTGGCCTTGGGCTCATTTTAGAGCCCTTGACATATCTGAAATCCATGGGAGAGAAGAGAGGAAAGAAAGGAGAAAAAGAAGAAGAAGGAGAAGGAAGAAGGAAGAAGAAGGGGGAGCTGCTGCAGCCTTGCACCTAGCCTGGTTCGAGCCTTCTCAGACTCATTCAGGTATAAACATACCTGCATATGCCTGCTATCCCCATTGTTTCTCTATGTTTGATGTGATTCTGCTCCCTGGGTAGCCCTGAACAGCTGGGGTTAGCCTAGAACTGCTCCAGATCTCCCATGCAGACCTTATGCATGGAAGATCTATGATTTTTGTATAAATTTAATGGGCTATTGTGCTGTTCCTTGGGCCAAAATCTGGCTATGCACAGCTGCACTGCCCAGAATCCCTCCTGGTTGATTGATTGAAGCCTTGGATGCAAGCCATGGCTGCAGAGATAAAACCCTAGGTGGTTGCAGCCTTAAACCACTATCTTACATCCATTTCCAGCCCAGCATATGGCTGGAATCGAAATCCAAGTGTTGAGAAAACCCTATGATACTATTCACTGGGCTGTCTAGGCAGCCATTGGTAGCAGGTAAGAAACCCTGCTGTGCTTGGTCCTGCAGCACAGGTAAGCTATGGACAGCACTGTGGACTTGATCTAACCTAGGGTCAGGTACAACCATTGAAATGACTATTTTACCCTTTGTACCACTGACACTGGTTGAGGCACCGGGAGATGAGCCTAAGGCCCAGTCCAAGCCCTGTGAACCCAAATATGTACCAATCAAATACCGGGTCAACCCAGTAAGATTAGGTTAACCCTAGGAGTAATAGTGATAGACTGAAACCCTAATATAACAACTTTTGATTTACATCTAGGAATTGATCCCACGCTCGAGGACAATAACCAGACTACTGTTGGAACTGAGTTTGCAACCGAATATCTAGAACCAAACCCAGGTGAGTGAATAATGCTATCATGTGTGCATGTGTAATTATGATACTATACTGGCTAATCAGAATTGAATCATATATGTTGTGTTATTTATTTCTGTTCAAACTACTCAAATCACTGCATAATGACTGTTTGTTGATCAACTCTGTGAATTCTTATATGATGATTGTGATTGTTAGACTAAATGCTGTAGTCAGCTTGGAAATGAGACCTGTGGTAGCCCGCAGTATGGGATGCGATTGATACCACCCGACTCATACGATGCCATATAGACATGGGGTTAGAGTTTCATCACCCGTGCTACGCACCCTTGCCAACGGGGGTTAAGGTGTTGGATGCTTGTGGGGGCGACCATCAGAAAATGAGAAAAGAGAGAAAAAAAAAAAGAAACGATTAGAACATTGGAATGGTGCATGAAATGAAAAGAACACCAGAATGGTGAATATGGGCTACGAGCCAGAAAAGAAAAGAAAAGAGAAAAAAAATGGATTGTCCTATGGGTTAATCACAGAGGGCTGGTCGGGCTGACCTTGGTGACTGATGCGGGAGCTAACTAGTCCTCTCTGACAACTCAATGGGTGTATCGCAGGAAGCCCACACTAGGGATACATGTATTGGGGATTGTAGTAGCACTAACCTGACTTAGTTGTATTGATAGGTGGCTAATAAATAATCTGGACTTGCACATCATGTAGGATCATTTGAACTGTGTATTGTGATTGCATGTGTATGCATAATTGATGTTATTTGCTCACGAGCTTGGTGGGGCTCACACTCTGTTGTACAATGTTTTTCTTAGATAATTATAGATCGATGCTAGTGTGGCATGGAGGCTTATCTCAACGAGGAGAATCCTTGTTGTTACGATATTGTTGGTGTGGACCCCGATGGAGGTCATACTGATGCTGCATACCTTCTCAGTGGTCATGGATGAAGACCGTTGAGGAGTGCTTCTGATGTTTTGTTGTGGGAACTCCTTTTTATTTTGCTAGGAGTTTTCCCCATTTTGACTGTGGATAAGTTATAGTTTCTTTTTACTTCTTTTTTGGGGTTGAGTATGCTCACCCTGTATATGCCTATACATGTAGTTCTATACTTATCAGTTTGGTTTCTTTATTTGTGGGTGGTGGGAAATGTACAAACTATCTTTTGTATATATTATCATGATTTCCCTGTATCGCTATGCTTCCTTTTATTATTGAATTGTAGTTTATTCTGCAACACTTTGATCTTACTTATGGTAATGAGATGAATGTGGTTCCATGAATGTAAGCACTACTTCTAGATCCGTGGGATTTGGCGGATTGCCGTTATGCAATTCGGGTCACCTACCTAATCCTCCTAAGGGGTGGTTTGGGGTGTGATAGTAATTTGGTGCCATTTGGGGCACAAGAGTTTGGACTAGCTAGCAGAGTAAAGGGAGTGGATGTTAGGTTGACCACTACTTCACTAGTAGGGATCTTGGGGTTGCCCAACACTGGGGAGAGGTGCTATTACAAACCCTGGGTTGGCATTTCAGAGATGTTTTCATTGGAGACTAGGAGAAGGGTCTTCAAGGCATTGACTGGGTCTGAGGGCACACCCAAGTCAGAGGCTTCCTATAAGCCCAGTGCTCGCATCATTAGTAGGTGTGTGACCTACAACATCTACCCAAGGGCGGAAACAGGGGTACCATTTCTATGCTGAGGGCTTATATCACTTATTGCCTATTGGGAGCAGGCAGAGGAAGTCCAGTCATAAACCTCCCATACCTATTGCTTCAGGTTATGTTATATCATGCATAGAACCCATCTGATGGGAACCTTCCATATGGGAAGTTCCTTACCTTAGTCTTTCGACACTTCGAGGTTCCTTTGGCGGGCAAGTATGTGGAGAGGGATAGATCAAGGCCCATTGACACGACCTCAATACTGAAGATGAAAGTGCCAGTGGGTGATCCACAGGAGGAGGAGCAGATGATGGGGCAGGATGATGAGGAGCTAGGAGATGAGGGTTTAGGAGAGATGCAGGGTGACATTCAGGGTGAGGAGCAGGGCAACTTCGAGGGTGTTGGCACACAGTTCACAGATTTACCTGCTTATGGGATGACGGGTGCTACTAGCTCGTATGTGCCAGAGCCATCGGAGTGGGCTCAGGTGATTTCACAGTTCCAGGGTCTCAGCACTCAGCTTTCTGACATGTTGACTAGGATGGATCGGGGCTTCTCATCTTTGGAGAGCAGAGTAGTATCTGTAGAGCAGCGCCTGGACTTTTGGGACAGGTTCTATTGTGTTGACTCTCGCCAGCCTTATCCTCCGCCGAGCGACTTACCTCCGTCGAAGTAGTTCTTTCAGCCAGCACTTGACTTCCTATTACGTGGTCCAGATTCACATCATCTTACTTTGTTTTTTTATAGCTTATGTATATTTTTTTTTTAATCAAAATGTATGAAGTTTTTTTTAGCTTATGTATATATGTGAAGGTAGTACTATCAGTCAAAGCTTATGTAGTGGCTCGGCCACAGTTGTCTTTAAATTAATGAAAATATTGCATATTTATCTTTTAATTACCTCTGCCTCCCCTATAGCTTTTACTTAATTACGTGTTTTAATGTTGGTAACTTATTAGACCTAGTCTGCATCCCGTGAATGTAAGAAGAGCCTCACACTCTGATACCAAGCTCTATCACACCCCAAACCACCCCCTGGGAGGATTAGGTAGGTGACCCGAATTGCATAACGGTAATCCACCAAATCCCACGGATCTAGAAGTAGTTATTACATTCACAGTCCCACATTCTTCACTTTACCATAAGCAAGATCTGTGTGCTGCAGATAATCTACAATTATAATACCAAAAGAGAAAGCGTAGTGATATGGGAATGATGGTGATATATATATAAAGGAGTTTGAAACATTCCCTCCCAGATACAACCCACAACTGAAAGATAAACCTGACAGAAACAAAAGGCAAAGTAAATATATACATGTATATATACAAGGTGAGATAACTCAACCCCAAAAAGAAAAGAAAACTAAGATTGCACCACAAGCATGACGGCAATAAACTCCTAACAAAAACAAAAAGGAGTCCCCAAGACAAAAAGTATAAAGTACACTCCTCAACGGTCTTCATCAATGACCACTGAGAATGCACGCATCATCGGCACGACCTCCGTCGGAGTCCACACCAATATCATCATAATAACCAGGGCTCTCCTCCTCGTAATGAGCCTCCATGCCACAGCGGCATCCACCTGCAGAATCATCTAAAAGAAAAACATGTATAACAGAGTGTGAGCCCCACTGAGCTCGTGAGCGAAACATATCATCATGCATGCACATGCAACCACAATCTACATGATCCTACATGATATGCAAGTCTAGATTAATTATTAGCTACCTAACAATACAGCTAAGTCAGGTTAGTGCTACTACAATCCCCAATACATGTATCCCTGGTGTGGACTTGGTTTCCCTTTTCTGCGATACACCCATTGAGTTGTCGGAGAAGATCAGCCGGCTCCAGCATCTCCCTACCCAGGTCAGCCCGACCGATCCTCTGGATTAACTTCTGTGAGGTAACCGACTCAATATCAATTCACCCGAACCGGTGCATAATCATTACATGTGGCATTCCGCCAAAAACTCACCTTTCGATGCTTCCCGAGCTTGTAGGCCCGAGGCTTCCCGGTAAATCTGCCCTGGGGCATCCCAGCTGTGCTGAGGCTTCCTAGCATAAATGCCTCTAGGGTTTTATTGTAGTCCTCACAGTTATCCAACACCTTAACCCCTGTTGGCAAGGGTCCGTAGCACGGGTGATGAAACTCTAGCCCCATGTCTATATGGCATCGTATGAGTCAGGCGGTGTCAACCGTATCCCATACTACGGGCTACCACCAGCTTCATTTCCAAGCCGACTACGACATCTAGTCTAACATCACAATCATCAGATAAGAATCACAGTATTGATTAACAGACAATCATTGTGTAGTAATTTGAGTAATTGAACAGAATTGAATAACACAACATTTATAATTTAAGAATTTAATTGCTGGCATAGTAATACAGTTACACATGCATATATGATAATACTTCACTCACCTAGGTTTGGTTCTAAAAACTCAGTTGCAAATTTAGTTTCGGCTGCAGTCTGGCTGTAGGCCTTGAGCGTGGGATCAAATCCTAGATAGAAATCAGAATTTGTCATTTTAATATTCCAACCTGTTTCTGGAGGTCCTAGGGTTGATCTAAGCTCATTGGGTTGACTCAGTGTGTAATTTGTCTTTACTTGGAATTCTCTGGGCCTTGCACTGGGCTTTAGGGCTATATCCCGGTGCATCATCCAGAGATGGTGGCCTAGGGGTAAAATGGTCATTTATAGTATTAGTACATGATCCTAGGTTACAATAGGCTTACAGTACTGTCCCCAACTTGATAGTGCTGCAGGACCAATCACAAGCAGGGTTTCCAAGTCCTGCGGGACCCACTTTTATTCATATGAACAGATGTGGGGAGGGGCATTTAGGTCATTTTCCACTATTACACCCGCACCCAAAGTATTCCCTTATACCCGGGGCAGTTTGGATCTTTACCCAATAGGTAATGCCTTATGACCATAGTCAACCCTGATGACCTTGAACTAGAAATACCATAGAAGGATTCCCCTCAAAGTTTCGAAAGTGTGGGCCAAAGCCCCGCAACTTTCCTTGGAGTTTGGGCAATGACAGCAGCATCGGAGTCACGACTGGATCCACTACTGGTGAATCCAATCGATAATCCACCCATCTTGTCATCAGCCTTTTTAGTTTATTTTCCTATGGGACCCACTTACCCGTGTTCTGGACACTACCATTGAACCCTTGGACCATATGAACCCCTACCCATACCATGGATTGGTTGTTTGGACCATGAAGTGGGGCCCATAAAGCCTAACTCTGGTGAATAATGGGTTTTATATACCCTAGCCTAAACCAAACAAGACCTAAGGGCTAATAGGTCTAAGTGAGGTTTGGACCCAACCCAAATAGACCCTAATCTATTAAATGGACCTAAGGGCCATGACTTGGGCCAAACATGGCCTAATGCCTACCCCAAAACACATTTAAAACTTAAGGACCTAAACCACATCCTAAAGGCCCCTAACCAAACACACCCTAAGGTCCCTTCTACCCCCTTAAAACTAAAAGAAACCCTTTTATTCCCTTATCTCTCTCCCTCCCCAAAACCTTGGAGGAGAAGAGACAAGAGAAGAAGAAGGAGGAGGAAGAAAGAGGGAAGAAGTAGAGGTGGAAGAGGAATGAGAGAGGACAGGAAGAAGATGGGAGCTATGCCAAAATGGCTGGCTGCCCCACATCTCCTCCTCTTGCTGATCGGACCAAGAAGGAAGAAGAAGGTGAAGGAGACGAGATGGAAAGGAAGGGAGGAGAGTATGAAGGCTCACCTAGCCTTGGACTCCACCCCTCCATTGGAGGATCTCACCAAGGTAAGCTCCCCAAACCTGATTCTCCTTCATTTCTCCCCCTTTGTTTTGATGTTTTCTTGAGCTTGGACTGACTTAGAGTTCCATTGGGACTCAAGGTAGAGCTCGGTCCCTAGTTGGAGCTCTAATGGAGCTGACTTAGGTTTGGTTTAACCCCCTTTGTGCTGTAATTGTAGCCATTGTTGGAGAACTTGGGTTTTGAACCTTAAAACCCAATCTTTGGACCAAATTGAGACCCAACCTTGTAGGATCTTGGATCCATGAGCTTAAGCCTAGGTTCTAGTGACCCTAGGAATGTTTAGACTCCCCTCCCCTGTTCCTGAGATGCTAAGGAGCTCAAAGCTCCAAGCTGGAGCTGAAACTCCTTGAAATCTCGAAAGAGACTGCCAGCGGATGAATGACCGGATCCATCTATTGTGGAACCCCCCATTAGTCCTCCCAGTATAAACCCTGCATAATTGACACACCCCAAACCACCCCCTAGGAGGATTGCGTAGGTGACCCGAATTGCATAACGGCAATCCGCCAAATCCCATGGATCTAGAAGCAGTGTTTACATTCATGAAGCTATATCCACATCTTAACCATAAGTAAGATCAAAGTAATGCAGAACGTCTACAATTCAAAAGTAAATGGAAGCATAGTGATACGGAAAATGATGATAATATATACATATAAAGTCTTGTTTGATACATCTCCCGGGCACACACAACCCACAACAAGGAAACAAAAGCTGATAAGAACAGTACTACATACAAAAATATATACAGGGCGAGCATTCTCAGTCCCAAAAAGGAAAAGAAAAGAAAACTACAATAACCAAGTCAGAACGGGGATAACTCGAGAAAACCCAAAAGGAGTCCCCAGTCAAAACATCACATGCACACTTCAATGGTCTTCATCCGCAATAACCACTAAGAACGTACGCAGAATCGGTATGACCTCCATCGGGGTCCATACCAACATCATTATAACAACTAAAACTCTCCTCCTCGAGATAGCCCGCTATGCCACAGCGGCATCCACCTGTAGGATCATCTAAGAAGAGCATTGTATAACAGAGTGTAAGCCACACTGAGCTCATGAGAAAATAACATCAATCATGCATGCATATGCAATCACAATTCACAAGTTATATGATTCTACATGATATGCAAGTCCAGATTTTTATTGTTAGCCACCCATCATTACAACTAAGTCGGGTTAGTGCCACTACAATCCCCAATACATGTATCCCTGGTGCAGGCTTCTAACCCCTTCCCGTGATACACCCATTGATTGTTGGAGAAGACTGGTCAGCCCCCGCATTCATTCACCAAGGTCGACCCGACCAACCCTCTATGATTAACCTTAGGAGACAACCGTTCTTTGCTCATTTTCTTTTCTGGCTTAAAGCCCATATGCACCATTCCAGTGTTCTTTTATTTTTTTCTCTCTCCCTGATAACTGTCCCATAGGTATCCAACACCTTAACCCTTGTTGGCAAGGGTTCGTGGCACGGGTGATGAAACTCTAGCCCCATGTCTATATGACATCGTATGAGTCAAGCGGTGTCAACCGTATCCCATAATACGGGCTACCACAGGCCCCATTTCCAAGCTGAGTACGGCATCTAATCTAACAATCACAATCATCATATGGAATTCACAGTGTTGATCAACAACAGATACTACGAAGTGATCTGAGTAACTTGAATAATAAATAAATAACACAACAACCCTGATTCAATTATTAATAGCTGGCATCAGATCATGATTACATTTGCACATACGATAGTATCATTCACTCACCAGTACTTGGCTCTAGGTACTCAGTCATAAATTCAGTTCCAGCAGATGTTTGGTTGTTGTCCCCGAGCACAGGATCAATTCCTAGATGTAAATCAAAAGTTGCCATGTTAAGTTATCAGTCTGTCAGTAGAAGTCCTAGGGTTACCTAATCTTACTGGGTTGACCCGAGGTTCAATTGGTTCAATCTTGGAATCACTGAGCCTTACATCAGGCCTTAGGTCATGTTCCGGTGCATGGGCTAGTGTCAGGACATAGGGGTAAATTGGTTATTTGTAATACCAGTACCTGCCACTAGGTCAGAACATGGTCATAGTGCTGTCCACAGCTTGTCTGTGCTGTAGGACCAAGCACAACAGTGATTCAATCACCAGCGGGGCCCACTAAGGTTCCGAATCATTTCCAAATAAGGACAGATGTGAGGAAGGGCTTTTTGGTAATTTCTAGCCTTCCCACAGTGTTCAGGGGGTATGTGGGTGAAATCCCCCAAGTCTGTCCATCATTCCAGCCAAATTCCCTTCATTGGGCGTTGGCTCTGGGCGATGTCTGCATCGCCCAGTGCCTGTAGAATCGATACAGGCTGAGTTTCCAAGGCTGGGCTTGCATGGTTGGACTCACACCTGATTCTTTGCATGTTTAGGGATTTAGGTAGCCCCAGTGATGGTCTACATCATGGTCCAATTGGTTTCTCCATCTGGGTTCCAGTCAGGCTGACTGTGGCTGCCCAAGTAACCCAGATGAATAGTTTTCATGGTTTTGGTTAGGCTTGGAATTCAGTTCCAGCCTTGTACAGAGCTGAAATCACTTGAAACAAGGGGGCTTGAGGCTGTACCCATCTAGGGTTAGGGTTGTATAGCCTTAGCTAGCTCTTAGGGTTCCAAAAACACTGGCCAATAGGCCATCTGGCAGTGCAGGTAGGCACAACCAGGTTTCGGCCATGGCAGCAGCATAAGTGCCTAATGAAAAGTGATAAAAATCACAGATCTCCCATGCTCTATGCATGCATGGCAGATCTGGAGCCAGACTGGGCAAACCCTAGCTTGTCTGGACTGCCCAGGGTTGCAAAGCACAACATGAATGGGGAGGAAATAGAGAACAGTAGGTATGGGGGAGTTTCTATACCTGAATAGGGCTGAGAACTCGACTTCAGACCTTGGATGCAAGGCTGCAAGCAATTCCCCCTCCTTCTCCTTCTTCTTCTTTATCTCTCTTCTTTCCTCCTTTCTCTCTTTCTGATTCTCCAACAGATAGGAAAGCTCTAATGAGCCCTATCTGGTCCTATTTATAGACTAAGGCCAACTACGGTCTGTTTGGCCAAAAGTCCCTCTTTTAAAAATCAATTTTTGAACTAATTTTGACTAGTTCTAGGTTCTCTGGTGGGGTCCACACTGAACCAGGGGTATGAGGTGGTCCCTCAGAATCCCCTCTATTAGTGGAGGGTGCCCATGGTCATGTTGGGTGGTCCCCCAATTTATAATAATTAAAAATGTGCAAAAACAGCCACTGGGCGATGTCTCTGGGCCTTGCTGCATCACCCAGTGCCATCGCCCAGAGAATTCTAGTAACTGAATTCAAAGGGGAACAGCACAGGGGTTTGACCCTAAGTCAGGGTATTGTCCCCACATGCCCATTAAGGGTTTTTACATAATTTTTCATAGGTGGGTCCCACCATTATAGGGAGGAGAGAGATTACCTGGGATCCAAACCATATATCAAGCTGTGAGCTGTGCAAGAGCAGGGGTCCACAGTCCATCTTCTCACAGGTATAAAAGAGGACATGTACAGGGTTTCTTCATTGATCCATGTCACTGGAGTGATGCTCCACAGTGATCCTGGTTGCCTGATCAGGGGTTCCTGTCCTTGAACCAAAATTCCAATTTGTCAGGGGCAGGGTTGACAGTAATGGCCTGAGTGGACGAAGGCACGGATTCACTCTGTTTGCCTTCGCCCGGGACTTGTTGCTCTCGGGTCCTGTCTCAAGAATCGAACGAATGCAGGGGCGGACCCAAGAAGCACATTTGCTCATGGATCCGCTCCCTTTTATGGTTGTCTCAGGTGTCGAATGGATCAACGACCAGATTCAACTAAGAAGATCCGCTCATGGGTCCACTCGCTCTAATTTTTCCCTTTGGCCTGAACGGAGTCAGGGGCGGATTCACCTCTGCTGAGATCGCCCGTGAGTCCGCTCATGCTGTCTTGGTTGAAACTTGGTTTTAACCATTGGGGCCTAGCATGGGACCCTTCTATACCTATTTTAATGCTTTCTTTTGTATGTTAGGTTGGTGCACCGGTGAGATACATGTGAACCACGCCGGGTGATACCCGTTGCCTGGGGAGATTCATGCCAATCACGCCCGGTGACACCTCTGCCTGGTGAGTGGGTTCTGGGTGACTTTGTTGGGTTTGATTATTATATAATTATTAATATTAAGCATGCTATGGTATATTTATAAGCATGGTGCGCATTGCATTTTATTCAATTGTGAGTTGTTGAGAATGTGATAGTATGCTCACCAATGTATCGGGCCACGGTGCCGGGTGTGCCGGTACCGGAACCCCAATTTATTCAATTTATTTAATTATAAAAACTATTGTATGTCATCCTGAACTATATGTGCCGTGCCATGCTGGCACCCGGATACTAGATGGAATGGGACGTTGATGCACCCGAAATACCTCTTGGGATGATAGGACCCGCATATAGTATATCTGTGGCTAGGATGCTTGTTCCCTTATGCTACGACCCTTGCCAACAGGGATTTATGTGTTGGATAGTCTGAGCACCTGCGGTCTGTGGAGATGGGAGAGGCCAGGGCAGGAGTAGTGATGGCTATCGGAGTTTGCCACTGGGTGGTCATGATGGCTTCTACCGACGCAGATCCCTTCGTGATAATTGAGGTCTCACTAGGGCGATAGGATAAGTGACCCTCAGTGTTTTTCGAGTTATCACAGTAGCATATACTTGACCGATAGATTTGTGTGCTAGGTGGAAAATGAATCTAACATTAACATGCATCATTCTATTTGATATTGATTGTGTGATGTGTGTGCATTCCCCTGTGCTCCCTCACGAGCTAGTGTAGCTAACCTCATTGTATAACCACTTTTAGCTTATATGCAGATAGCCTATCGACGAGCACCGTTGGATGTGGATCGAGTGGAGTTGATGACTGTGACTTGGATGTAGACGTACACCCAAGCGTTTGTGCCCTTGGGGCGATTGTTTATTATTTACTATTTAATTTTCTATATTCATTCCACAACCATGTATAAACTGTATGTTTAATTATTAGGAGAGATTGAATGGTTACGAACATTGTTATTATACTATGTGTTATCATTAGAGAACCGATGCTCTATAATTTCACATATTTGAATTTAATTTTGCTTCGGCTAACTCTGTAATTGGAACGATTTATTCCTTTTGGTACGTTCCTTTCTGTCATCATAAGGTGTTGATAGGGTGGACTGTGGCTCGGGACACTGCATCTGTGATCCTGGTAGGTGTTGGGATGATGTGCGATTGTCCCAGTCATACCCCTATGTGGCAATATATATTACATCGGGATAGGGGGCGTGACATCCACCTTCCCACATAGTTACATGGCCAATGGGTGAAATCCCCCAAGTCAGATCAGCAAAAATATCAAATTCCATTCACTGGGCGATGTCTCTAGGTGATGTTTGCATCACCCAGTGCATCGTTCAGAGATTTCAAAAATGAAATCTGGCTGAGTTTCCAAGATTGCTGGCCATGGGCAGTGACCAAACCTTTTCCCCATGCATGTTAGGGTATCATGTACCCCTAGGGGTGATCTTCACTTTGGTCCAAGTGGATTTTCAACTGGGCCCACCACTTGGCTGCCAGAGGCTGCCCAGACAGCCTAGTGAATAGTAACCATGATTTCTCCAACTTCCCAGACTTGGTTTCAGTCACATGCAAGGTTGATTACAGGTATAATACATTGATTCAAGTCTGCTACCATTTAGGGTTTGGTCCCGTGCAGTCAGGACAAGGATCCAGGGCTCCAAGCAACCAATTTTCAGTGTAACTGGGTAGTACAACCATGCACAGCCAGGTTTTGGTTCTCAGATTAGTAAATCAGATCTGAATATCAATGTAAAACACTTAGATCTTCCATGCATCATGTTTGCATGGCAGATCTGAGGTGGTACGTGGCAGTCCCTAGCTGTTCTGGGCTCCCAAAGGTCAAAAACTCATCAAAATACTAAGGAATCAAGTAAGGAACAACAGCAGTACATGAACAGCAGGTTAGAGGTTAAATTTTATACCTGCACAGGTCTATGGCTGCTCAAATCCAGGGCCTTGGATGCAAGGCTGCCTCCCCTCTCTTCCTTCTTCTCTTTCTTCTTCTTCTTCCTCTTCTCCTTTCTCTCTTATCTCTCTTCTTTCTCTCCATGATTTGAACAGTACCAAGAGCTCTAAATGAGCCTATGGTACCCCTATTTCTAGGCCCAACCTTGACTAAGGTCTGTTTGGTTGCTAAGGCCCATTTTCAGAATGCATTTTTTACTGCATTCTCAGCCATTCTGGGCACACTGATGGGGTCCACAGTGGTCCAGGGGTATGAGGTGGTCCCTCAGACTCCCCTCAACCTATGGAGGGTGTCCATGTCCAATTTGGGTGGTCCTCACAAATCAAATCATTAAAATAATGTTGTTTTGCACTCTGGGCGATGTCTTTGGGTGATGTCTGCATCGCCCAGAGAATTTAGCAAGGCTGAAACTCTATGGGGTTGCACAGGGGTTTGACCCAAGGTCAGGGCCTTGTACCCACGTGCCTTTTAGGGCCTTTTACACACATTTCCATGGTGGGACCTACAGATGTGAAGAGGAGAGAGAATACCTGGAGTCCAGGCAGTACATTATGCTATGAGCTGTGCAGTTGCAGGGGTCAGCTGTCCATCTTCTGACAGGTATGTAGGAGGATCTGCATAGGGTTTCTTCATCAATCTCAATCACTGGAGTGATACTCCACAGTGTGCTTAGATGCCATGTCTGAAGTTCTTGTCCTTCAGTCAAGATTCCAGTCAGTCAGGGGCAGGGTTTGACAATTGCTTTATGAGAGTGCATGGCTATTCATTAGTCATTACTCTCCTAACCTAACAAAATCGTGGGAGAGAGGGAGAGTTAAGAAGAAAGAGGGAAAGCAAGGAGAAGAAGAATAAGGAGAAGGAGAGAGGTTGGTGGGAGGAGCTTGGACCCACAAGGGAGCAACTCTTGGAGCTCATTAGTGGGGTTTCCAGTCTCTTAACTTGGTATGCCCCCTAGCAATCGATCCTCTCCCTTCCTTATATCTCTTATGGACTTTTGGGCATTTATGGTTGGGTTTTGGACCTAGGGTTCCACTTGGAACCCAAAGTATGGTCCTAACTTACTTTGAAACCCCATAGTTGGTGTATTATCTAGATCTTAGAATCTTGAAGTTGATCTATGGAATCCCTCAACCCTTTGAGTGTTTTATGTTTAGAAGGCCCTAGTGGACCCTAGGACACCCTTTCCTAAGCCTTGAACCTTGGAAATCCAAGTGGTACTGTAACGCCCCTACCCCGATGAAAGATATTTTGCCACATAGGGATATGACTGGGACAATTACACGTCATCCCAACACCTACCAGGATCACAGATATGGTGTCCCGAGCCACTGTCTACCCTATCATCACATTATGACAACAGAAAGGAACGTACCAAAAGGAATAAATCGTTTCAGTTACAGAGTTAGCGGGAGCAAAATTAAATTCAAATATGTGAAATTATAGAGCATCGGTTCTCTACTGATAACAAATAGTACAATAATAGTGTTCGTAACCATTAAATCTCTCCTAATAAGTAAACATACAGTTTATACATGGTTGTGGAATAAATACAAAAATTAAACAAATAAATAATTACCCAAAGGCACAAATCCTTGGGTATACATCTACATCCAAGCCACGGTTATCAACTCCACTTGATTCGCATCCAACGGTGCTCGTCAAGAGGCTATCTGCATATAAACTAAAAAGTGGTTGTACAACGGGGTTAGCTACACTAGCTAGTAAGAGAGCAATAGCCATCACTACCCTTGCCCTGGCCTCTCCCACCTCCATAGATAGCAGGTGCTCAGACTATCCAACACATAAACCCCTGTTGGCAAGGGTCGGGCATAAGGGAACAAGCATCCTAACAGTAGATGTACTATATGCAAGTCCTACCGTCCTGAGAGGTATTCCGGGTGCATCAACGTCCCATTCCATCTAGTACCCGGGTACCAACACGGCACGACACATACAGATTAGGATGACATATAGCAGTTTTTCATAATTTAAATAAATTAGGGTTCCGATACCGGCACACCTGGCACCGTAGCCTGATACATTGGTGAGCATACTATCACATTCTCAACAGTTCACAATTGAATAAAATACAATGTGCACCATGCTTATAAATATACCATAGCTTGCTTAATATTAACAATTATATAATATTCAAACCCAACAAAGTCACCCAGAACCCACTCACCTAACTCGGGTGTCACTCGACGTGATTGACATGAATCTCCCCGAGCATCGAGTGTCATCCAACGTGGTTCACATGAATCTCACCAGTGCACCGACCTAACATTCAAACAAAATCATTAAAATAGAGATAGAGGGGTCCTATGCTAGGCCCTCAAAGTTAAAACCAAGTTTCAACCAAGACAGCACGAGCGAACTCACGGGCGGTCTCTGCAGAGGTGAATCCGTCCCTGACCCCGTTCAGGCTAAAAGGTAAAATCAGAGCGAGCGGACCCACGAGCAGATGTTCTTACTTGGATCTAGTGGTGCATCCGTCCGACATCTGAGACAACCATAAAAGGGAGCGGATCCACGGGCGGATGTGCTTCTTGGGTCCGCCCCTGCATCCGTTTAATTTTTGAGACAGACCCGAGAGCAACAGACCCCGGGTGGAGGCAAACAGAGTGAATCCGTGCCTACGTCCTCTCAGGCCATTATGCAGGGTTTACACTGGGCGGACTGACAGGCGGTACCATGATAAATGGATCCGGTCGTTCGTCTGCTGGCAGTCTCTTCCGAGAGCTCAAAGAGTTTCAGCTCCAGCTTGAAGCTTAGAGCTCCATAGCATATCAGGGTCATGGAGGGGGTTGTCTAAGCCTTCCTAGGGTCACTAGATCCTAGGCTCACCTCATGGATCCAAGATCCTACAAGGTTTGGTCTCAATTGGGGTCCAAGGGTTGGGTTTCAAGTTTAAAACCAGGGATTCAACAGCCATGGCTACAAATGCAGCACCAAGGGGTCCAAACCATACCTAGGTCAGCTCCATTAGAGCTCCAACTAGGGACTGAACTCCACCTTGAGTCTCAAATGGAACTCTAGGTCAGTCCAAGCTCAAGGAATCTACCAAAATAAAAGGGAAAAATGGAGGAGAACCAGTCTTAGATCTTACCTTGGTGAGATCCTCCCATGGAGAGGTGGAATCCAAGGCTAGGTGAGCCCCCTTGGCCTCTTCCCTTCCTTTCCATCTCATCTCCTTCACCTTCTTCTTCCTTCCCTTTCCTTCCTCCTCCTCCTTCTTCTCTTGTCTCTTCTCCTCCACAATTTTGTTGGGAGGGGGAGAGATAAGGGAATAAAGGGAATCCTCTTATCTTTAAGGGGGTAGAAGGGACTTTAGGGTGTGTTTGGTTAGGGGTCTTAGAATGTAGCTTAGTCCTTAGGCTTTAAAATGGGTTTTGGGTTAGGCATTAGGTCATGTTTGGTCCAAGTCAAGGCCCTTGGGTCCATTTAGGTAGTTAGGGTTTGTTTGGGTTGGGTCCAAGCCTCACTTAGACCTATTAGCCCTTAGGTCTTGTTTGGTCTTAGCTAGGTTATTAAAACCCATCATTCACCTAAGTTAAGCCTTGTGGGCCCATTTTCATGGTCCAACTAACCATCTAATGGTAAGGGTAGGGATTCATATGGTCCAAGGGCTTGATTAAGATGTTTGGGACACAGGTATATGGGTCCCACAGGAAAATAATCCAAAAAGGTTGATGACAGCACGGGCGGATCCTCAAGCAGATTCAGTTCGGGTGAGTCCGTTCATGAGTCCGGTGCTGCTGTCATGGCCTAAACTTCAAGGAAAGTGGAGGGGCTTTGGCCCACACTTTCAGATCTTCGAGGGGGTTCTTAATATAATGTTTTCAGTTAAAAGTCATTAGTATTGACCATGGCCATAAGGCATTACACTTTGGGTAAGGTCTGGATTGCCCCGGGGTATAAGGGGATATTTGGGGTGCGGGTGTAACATCCCCCCAACCTTATTAAAAATTTTGTCCTCGAAATTTGAGGCAACCCAGGTCTCAAGGGCGAAGGCTTGTTGAATAATAATACCTCTAAATACCCACTACTGGAGTTAAGTCAAGGTCGGGTCAAGGTAAGGTAGTGTCTAGTTGACACAATAGGTCTGGTTCCACAGTTCACTTCCTTACATGGTCACATTACCACAGGGGTATGGTCTACATAATACCACCCTGATCTTCATAACTTTGGTCACACTTGGGCTACAGGACTCAACCTGTCTAGTCTCCACTATAGGGTTCACACTCTGAATGCTTTCCCTGCTGATTATCTCATTACCTCTCCCAACTTTAGAATGATTTGGAATATTGATGGAATCTCCTATTGTTCACTCCCAGTACGGAGGAAATGCATTTGGTGATCCATTACCCCATTCATGTCTGTCGTTTGAGAAGGTCTTATTACATCCTTCAGTTCCAGCCTTCAAGACCTTTAAACCTATCTCACAGTGACTCTATAGGGAAGAAGTCCTATATGATTCTCTTTCGAGAGCCAAACAACCTCTTATGGTAGGTCTAAGTCGACTCATGCTAATCAATTTACCCGGTTACTATAAAGTTCACTTGTTAATAACCCGTGATCAACATGACCAAGGGTCCAAGCTCACTAAGTGATCACAGCAAGGTCAAGGTAAGGTTATGCTTGTAGTGCTAGAGAATCACTCTAGTCAAATAAGTATAGGGTCCTAAGGGGCATACCTATATATACATACACGTATAAATATATACCACACAAACTCATTAGAAATTTTAAGAATCACATTCATATCCTTATGGACATATCTGTCATCTAGGTCAAATCATAAGAACAAAAGTTCTCGAGTACAGTTTACTAAGTCTTTTAGAGGGTCAACCCACGGTGTAGGACTCCCTCTATGAGTCTAAACATGGTTTGGAGGAACCAAATAAAGTATAAATAGAGTCGTCACTAACTCAAGGTGTCATGAATGGCCTCCAATTATACATGGCCTTTGTGGCTCATTTCGAATGACCCAGTCCAAGCCAGCCCATTACTTCCCTTTCTTAATATCTACCCACAGGGTGAGGCTTCCTATCCATAAGGTTTGAGTCCATCAATTCACGGAGTCTAAGGGTCTTCATCCCCAAGAGTAACTCTCCTCCCTTTTTGGTAAGAGGGGAGTCACAGCGCACACTGCTGCCTGTCATTCTCCATTGGCTGGTCTAGCCGATGTAGGTCCAAGGATGCATCTAAGGTAAGCAATTAACCATGCATGGGCCAAGTAAAATGGGTGCCCACCCTAGGATTTAGACATGAAATCATCACACAAGGGGTTAGTCAAAAGGTCTCAAAATCTAGGGTCTAAATTCCAAAAGAATAGCGAGCAGACTCACGAGCGGTATCAGTGATCTGGTTCCATTCATGTTTCCCTCGCAAGACAGGGAGAGCGGACTAATGGGCGGATGCAGAACGTGAATCCGTTCCTTCATCCGTTCTCAGAAGACCAAAAGTTTGTAAGAATATAAATCGATCAGATCTACGGGCAAACTCATGGCGGTAGATCCGTTCGTTGATCCGGCCAGTAATAAAATCACAATTTTCAAATTTTATGCAGGGGGGATTGACGAGCTGAGTCACGATAACTGATTTTGTTCGTTTGTCCGTTCGAGGAATTTTAACAAAAATAGAACCGTGAGTTTCAAAACTCACTTTGGCTCCAAAAACATAACCGCAGGGAGAGGAAGAAAGGCTCTACAGGCTTCCTTGAGGAGATTCCTTGCAACTTCAAGCCTCAAAGATCACTTCTCACTTGATCAAGGTAAAACTTCTCTTCTCCATTTTCCTTTCAATCCTCTATTCTTCTCATTGAGAGATTTTTCTTGTGTCTCTTCACCTTCTCCTTCATTTCTCCTTGGATTTGTGATAATTCATTCAAAGTATGATCATGTCTTGACTTTGTTTGCATTCTCATGGCCATATACACCAAGTTCATGCCAAAATCGGTCTAGGCTAAGGCATTTGGGTTGGGAATCATGCTCTAATGATCAATGGCACTATAGGGACAGCTTCTTACTTGTTCATTGCATTCTTTCAAGCATTTTAGAGATTGTTTGACTTGCTTAGTTAGTTATCTTGGATTGGTCCTAGGCCTTGATTGGATAACTCTTCAACTTCTTCATGCATGAGAAGCCTTTCAAGTTCATGTTTAATCCATTTATATGTATCTAGACTCCACCAAATCTTTTCATTGATATACCATACAGTAGGTAAGATCCTTGGAATCTATCTTCTTTTCTCAATAGTTCATCATCTTAATGTATTCTCAAATGCATTCTATATTCTTGGGATTACTTGAACCATTCCTTGGTATTCACTTTCCTTTCTCAACAAATGGTTCTTGTCTTAAGTTGGAACATTCCATTCCACAACTTGTTTGTTTGACATATAATGAGGTGTAAGATAATCAACATATGCTTATTGCTTACTTTAGTCCCATCCCTCACATCCACATATAAGGGTTTACACGTGGGGCTTTGTTTGTATGTTAATCTTGTCTCTTCTCCTGTCTCTATACACATCTCCAATGCTCTCCACGCTCCCATTATATATATTATCATTGCCTATATATACCCTTTTTGATCATGTGTAATCTTCTCTTCAAATCATTTTCACATCACGTAGGCATTTTACTTCTCTAAACTCATTTATCAATCTCATACATCATTATTCCACCTTGGCTTACCTTCTTGATATTCTACTTGGTGTTGCCTCATATATGTAGGAGATCTCATGGCTCCAAAAAGAAAAAGAGACGTTGCCATCGTGCCTGCCATTCCTATCACCCACCGGGTGTCTTAGTTGACCACTGAAGGGGCCGAGGGACATTTTCGGGGATGTCTTTCTAGCAGGAGAATCCTCGTGGAAAGGGACGTAACAGTGGAGGAATTGTTGGCATACCAGGTGGAGACTAGATTTGAGAGGTTGGAATGGTCCAACATGCTAGTTCTGCCCAAGTTTTATTACCCTGCTTTGGTCAGAGAGTTTTACTCAAACTTGCTGCTGTCCGAGGGGGATGATGGTGATCTCAGACTGACTACTCTGGTAAAGGGAGTCGCCATCAGCTTTACCATTGAAGAGTTGGGAATCATCCTTGATGTTTCAGCAGAAGGGAAAAAGGTTTACTATTCTTTGAACGGCCACCCAGACCAAAGCCTGCACCCGAAAGAGGGTAAGGAGTTGTTCCAAGTTTTAACAAACAACAAATACAAGAAGAATAAGGACCTCTCCAAATTTCCTCCTTCATAGCAGGTTCTCATCTTCATTGCCAAAACAAATCTGGTTCCCTCCAAGGCAAGCAACACACGCCCTTCTTTGATGTCCGCGGTATTAGCTCACGCCCTATATACTGGCCAACCTATTTGTCTTCCTTATATAATCATGAAGCACATGGCTTGCACTATTATGGATTCCACTCGAAGGCATGCATTACCCTACAGTCGATTACTCACTTGGGTTTTCCTCTGCTTCGAGGTTGATCTGGACTAGGAACCCAAGAAGTCAAGCACTCAGGAGCCTATCGGGTTCGATGCGCTGTGAGAGATGAACTTATACCCTACTTATGATAGTGCAGGGGAACAGATTCAATATGGTAAGGGGAAAGGAATCAAGGTTGATGAGGAAAATGTCAGTGATGCCGATTTTGAGCTCAGAAGTCCCAAACCATTTGCAGCAGGTACCTCAAGGGTCACAGGGGGAGGTGATGACTTATCAATGACCATCAAGCGGCTGGGCGTGCGAGTGGCAGATGGCTTCAACAGGATCGGGAAACAACAAAATGCCCAAGCTTGGCGTATGGCAGCTATAGAGCGAGGGATAGATGACATCAATTTCTTCCTCGGTCGCGGTGGTAACACCAGTGCCGATGACTAGCTCCACTCTTCCTCTGAAAATTCTCCAAAATGATCTTATCAGTTCTCTTAGTCTCTTGCCCTTAATGGGTATTCTGTGGAACTATCTTCATTTTACTTTCCTTCAGTCTCTTGCATTTCTTTTCTCTCTCCTTTCCTTTTGATCAAACAGTGTGAAAACTCTGAAAACCTTCATAATTAATGGATGTATACATTGATCTTGCATGGTTACTATCAGGTGTTTTGGGTTAGACAGGTGGAATCTAATATTTAAACTGGAGAGGGCACAAGTATGCCCAAACAAGAAGTGATACAATCATGGTTGGATTCAAAGAGCTGAGTTAAACAGGATAAAATCACAGGTATCAAATGGTGAAGAACACTAGTTGCCCCTAGGAAAATCAAAATCTTTGGAATAGTTTTATTTAGCATCATATATACAAAAATTTCAAACATGAATTAGGAAGTTTTTGTGAACAATTTGGGTTTGGAATCCTTAAACCTCCTTCTTCAACACATAAACATAAACACCGAAAGGCTCACAAATATAAAAAATACAAAAGGTTCAAAGAAAAAACTACAGAACCTATGTTATATAAGAAACCTACTAATAACAAAATCACTAAAAGACCTTTCAAGAAACCTTATCAAACACCCAAACTGACCACTAACAGACGATGTTTTAAATGTGGCAAACCTGGCCACATTGCCAAATATTGCCATATTGCCAACAACGTCAATTCTCTTCAACTTAGTGAGCACACATCTGATGATGACCAAGTTAACCAAATTCAGAAGTCCTCCTCTTCAACAGAATTTTCTGAAGCAAACTCTGACTTCACCCCTTGTCAATGCTTAAACTGCATTGTTGGTAAGTCTTGTGATGAAACTAAAAGCCTAAACATGATCCGCGCAAATCATACCAGCCCTTCTATTAATCCTATGTTAGATTATATTGATACGTTAGAAGATCCTATTTTACAAAAAGAATACCTTGAGCAAATGAGAGAAACTCTCAAAGCCCATTCTAGTCCTACCCAAACTTATGACTTAAACAAAATTTTTAAAAAGTTTGACAAACCAAAGACCATTCCACAAGTTGATACCTCAATAAAAGTCCGTAACCTTGAGCTCACAATGGCTGATCTTAAGCAAGAAATCAAAATCATTAAATCAGAATTAGCACTTTTAAAAAGAGAAATTCAAAAGCCTAGCCAACAGCTGCCCGACTCTGTCACTACACATTAACAAGCCAATAACCAACAGACCTACGTTGATTTAATCCAGGACTTCAAGTGCCAAAATTGGTATATCAACATCACTCTAGTGGTCTCATCCTCTTTCAAGATTACTACTATGGCATTAGTCGACTTAGGAGCCCAGCTAAACTGTATAAATGAAGGACTGATTCCCACTCAGTACTATGAGAAGACTAAACAAAGACTGACCATAGCCAATGGGTCTAGCCTCAGAGTCAATTACAAAATTTTAGATGCCCACATCTGCAAACAAGGAATCTACCTTAAACAAGCCTTCATTCTTGTACATGATTTAGATCAAAATGTTATCCTAGGATAACCATTCATAGAATTAATAAAACCTTTCAAAACCTTAGATCAAGGAATCTCCACTAAAGCACTAGGAAAAAAGATCCTCTTTGACTTTATTGAACCTGCCCATACTAAACAAACCAATAAACTCAAATCTTTAGCAATTTTTGAAGATAAAACAGTCAATAGGATTGCACGCAAAACGCAACAAATTGCATTCCTAAAAAATGAAGTTTCTCATAAAAGAACTGTTGAGATGTATATATATATATATATATATAATTAATTCCCTCTTTAGATCATTGTGGATTATGGGGGTTGGTTAAGTTTAATCCATTACTGCTCATAAATTATAACATATATATATATATAACCATCTAGTATCTATTTAAGACTCAACCAAGTAATTAAACAATTGTAGCTTAACAGCCTATGTTTTGAGTTGTAGGTTCCATGTTGTCTATTATCATCTAGATTCTTATTTCACCACAATCAGTCTTCTCCCTATGTTTGCAAACAACCATTTATGTTGAGATTTTTAGTTGAGAACCTAATCTGTGAAGAGTAAATCAAAAGGTTACGTCCAGACTGTGGCTAGTGCAGAGCATCATTGCTCTAATACCATTCTGTCATGCCTCTATCCCGATGTAAGATATTTTGCCGTATATGGGTATGACTGGGACAATTACACATCATCCCAACACCTACCAGGATCACAGATACAGTGTCCCAAGCCACAGTCCACCCTATCATCATATTATGATGACAGAAAGGAACGTACCAAAAGGAATAAATCGCTTCAGTTATAGAGTTAGCGAAAGCGAAATTAAATTCAAATATGTGAAATTATAGAGCATCGGTTCTCTACTGATAACACATAGTACAATAATAATGTTTGTAACCATTAAATCTCTCCTAATAAGTAAATATACAGTTTATACATGGTTGTGGAATAAATATAAAAATTAAACAAATAAATAATTGCCTAAAGGCACAAATCCTTGGGTGTACATCTACATCCAAGCCACGGTTATCACCTCCACTTGATTCGCATCCAATGGTGCTCGTCAAGAGGCTATCTGCATATAAACTAAAAAGTGGTTGTACAATGGGGTTAGCTACACTAGCTAGTGAGGGAGCAAAGGGAAATGCGCACACATCACACAATCAATATCAAACAGAATGATGCATGCTAATATTAGATTCATTTTCCACCTAGCACACAATTCTATCGGTCAAGTATATACTACTGTGATAACTCGGGAGACACTGAGGGTCACTTATCCTATCACCCCAGTGAAACCTCAATTATCACGAAGGGACCCACGCCGGTAGAAGCCATCATGACCACCTAGTGGAAAACCCCGATAGCCATCACTACCCCTGCCCTGGCCTCTCCCACCTCCACAGACCGTAGGTACTCAGACTATCCAACACATAAACCCTTGTTGGCAAGGGTCGTGCATAAGGGAATAAGCATCCTAATCGCAGATATACTATATGTAAGTCCTATCATCCCGAGAGGTATTCTGGGTGCATCAACGTCCCATTCCATCTAGTCTCGGGTACCAATATGGCACAACACATACAAATCAGGATGACATATAGTAGTTTTTCATAATTTAAATAAATTGGGGTTGCGGTACCGGTACACCTAGCATCGTAGCCCGACACATTGGTGAGCATACTATTATATTCTCAATAGGTCACAATTGAATAAAATGCACTGCACACCATGCTTATAAATATATCATAGCATGCCTAATATTAGCAATTATATAATATTCAAACCCAACAAAGTCACCCAGAACCCACTCACCTAACTCGGGTGTCACTCGGCGTGATTGACATGAATCTCCCCGAGCATCGAGTGTCATCCAGCGTGGTTCACATGAATCTCACCAGTGCACCGACCTAACATTCAAAAGAAATCATCAAAACAGGTATAGAGGGGTCCTATGCTAGGCCCTCAAAGTTAAAACCAAGTTTCAACCAAGACAGCACGAGCGGACTCACGGGCGGTCTCAGCAGAGGTGAATCTGCCCCTAACTCTATTCAGGCCAAAAGGTAAAATTAGAGCGAGCGGACCCACAAGCGGATCTTCTTACTTAGATCCAGTGGTGCATCCATTCGACACCTGAGACAACCATAAAAGGGAGCGGATTCGTGGGCGGATGTGCTTCTTAGGTCTGCCCCTGCATTCGTTAAATTCTTGAGATAGACCCGAGAGCAACAGGCCCTGGGGGGAGGCAAACAGAGTGAATTCGTGCCTTCGTCCGCTCAGGCCATTATGCAGGGTTTACACTGGGCAGATTAACGAGTAGTACCACGATAGATGGATCTAGTCGTTCATCCGCAGGTAGTCTCTTCGAAGAGCTCAAGGAGTTTCAGCTCCAGCTTGAAGCTTGGAGCTCCATAGCATCTCAGGGTCAGGAGGGGGTGTCTAAGCCTTCCTAGGGTCACTAGATCCTAGGCTCACGTCATGGATCCAAGATCCTACAAGGTTTGATCTCAATTGGGGTCCAAGGGTTGGGTTTTAAGTTCAAAACCAGGGATTCAATAGCCATGGCTGTAAATGCATCACCAAGGGGTCCAAACCATACCTAGGTCAGCTTCATTATAGCTCCAACTGGGGACCAAACTCCACCTTGAGTCCCAAATGGAACTCTAGGTCAGTCCAAGCTCAAGGAATCTACCAAAATAAAAGGGAAAAATGGAGGAGAACCAGTCTTAGATCTTACCTTGGGGAGATCCTCCTATGGAGAGGTGGAATCCAAGGCTAGGTGAGCCCTCTTGGCCTCTTCCCTTCCTTTCCATCTCTTCTCCTTCACCTTCACCTTCTTCTTCCTTCCCTTTCCTTCCTCCTCCTCCTTCTTCTCGTGTCTCTTCTCCTCCACGATTTTGTTGGGAGGGGGAGAGATAAGGGAATAAAGGGAATCCTCTTATCTTAAGGGGGTAGAAGGGACTTTAGGGTATGTTTGGTTAGGGGTCTTAGAATGTAGTTTAGTCCTTTGGCTTTAAAATGGGTTTTGGGTTAGGCATTAGGCCATGTTTGGTCCAAGTTAAGGCCCTTGGGTCCATTTAGGTAGTTAGGGTCTGTTTGGGTTGGGTCCAAGCCTCACTTAGACCTATTAGCCCTTAGGTCTTGTTGGGTCTTAGCTAGGTTATTAAAACCCATTATTCACCTAAGTTAAGCCTTGTGGGGCCATTTTCATGGTCCAACTAACCATCTAATGGTAAGGGTAGGGATTCATATGGTCCAAGGGCTTGATTAAGATGTCTGGGACACGGGTATATGGGTCCCACAGAAAAATAATCCAAAAAGGTTGATGATAGCACGGGCAGATCCTCGAGCAGATTCAGTTCGGGTGAGTCTGTTCGTGAGTCCGGTGCTGCTGTCATGGCCTAAACTTCAAGGAAAGGGGCAGGGCTTTGGCCCATACTTCCAGGTCTTCGAGGGGGTTCTTAATATAATGTTTTCAGTTAAAGGTCATTAGTATTGACCATGGCCATAAGGCATTACCCTTTGGGTACGGTCTGGATTGCCCCGGGGTATAAGGGGATATTTGGGGTGCGGTTGTAACAGGTACAATGTATATGCTTGGAAACCTTCAAAACCTGTGTCTGACCTACATCAGAGGTAAGGTTGGACCCAAGCCTAAGCGTGCCTCCAGGATTACATCCAATGTATCCTGTAGGTCTGTGTTTATTGGAGGTAAGGTCGGAGGCAAGACCCTGCCTACATCCAGCCTTGAGTCCGTTGCTGCTATCATGGCCTTTTGCCCATGTAATCTTAGGGGATTTTCTTTGGGGATCTTCCCTACCTTATCTAACATACTTACACACTTCCCTAGGCATCAATACTTGTGTGAGGGTGTGATTCGAACAAGAATCGATACGCTTACATAAGTTCTACAACAAGCTTTGTTGAGTGGGTTTGGGTTTTGTTTGGGTTTGCCAATATTTATACATGTATTAGCCATGATAATGCATACTCATTAAGCATGTTGTAAAATTGCATATTTTTATTCTTGATTGCGACTAGATATGATTGTGTTATATGCTTGTTACATCTTGTATCGGGTGACGGTGTCGGGTGTACCAGTACCAGAATCCTAGAAATGTTTATGAACTTATATTGCTTGTCATATTGGCTTATATGTGCCGTGTCGTGCTGGTACCCGGGTGCTAGATGGAATGGGACGTTGATGCACCCAAAATACTTCTCGGGACGATAGGATTTGCATGTAGTATATCTGTGGCTGGGTTTCATTTTTCTTATGCTACGACCCTTACCAACAGGGGTTTAGGTGTTGGGTGATCAGGGCTTCTTGGCCTTTGGGGGAGAGAGGCCAGATCAAGGATGACCACTGAACATCGGGGTCTACCTCTGGGTGGTTTTTATTTATGGCTTCGATCAGCGCAGGCCCCTAGTGACAGTAAAGGTTTTATTGTAGCGATAACATAAGTGACCTACAGTGTCTCTCAAGTTGTCATAGTAGCATATACCATTGACTTAGATTGTGTGTTAGGTGAAGAATCTACTAACATTTACATTCATCATGGACTATGTGTTAAATGTGTGTTTGTACATTCCTCATCCCCTCACTGGCTCAGTGGAGCTAACCCCCCCTTGTGCACACTTTTTAGATTATGATCCAGACAGTGGATATTTTTTTGGTCTCAAAGTCCAGTCTTCGGGATATGATGATATTGGTACCGAGGAGCTAGAGGCTGTGTTAGAGGAACACGACGATAGATGTCCTTGTGATGATTGCACCTACGGGCAGTACTGATGGTTGGGACTTAGTCCCTTTTTGTTATTTTGGGGCTTGAAGCCCTTGTATAAACATTTACTATTATGCAATTTTTTTTGTAGTTACTTGATGGTCATAGGAACGTGTTAACTAATGTATTTACTATCATTAGCTAGTGAACATCATGTAACTATTAACTATACACTTCTGCTTGTTTCTGATCCATTTGAAATATTATATTTCCTTCTCCGTAATCTGATGTTAATGTATTTTAATGTTGGTTGATTGACTGTGGCTTGGGACACTATATCTGTGATCCTGGAGGCTTATTTGGATGACATATGTTGTCCTAGTCAACCCTTCTATTATATTTTATTCTTGTCTAGAATGAGGGTGTGACAGCATGGTATCAGAGCGTAATGCTTTGCACCAACCACAGTCTTGTGAAAACTCCTGATTTACTCTATACAATTAGGGTCTAATTTGAAAGCTTCAAAGAGAATGACTTGATTGTGTGTAAACCTAGGGAGAATACATATTTGGGTGTGAAAGCCGATAACAAATGCAAATAATAGAAAACAGCGATGGAAAGAAAGACTTATATATATATTCATTCCATACAATCAGCTGCTTCTTACATCAACCTCTCCTTGAGGTGAGAACCTAGTTCTTAACAGTGAAAGCCAAAAAGAAATTACAAAATTTGCATCTAAATAATTTAAGTTCTTACAATCTTCCAAAGTGAAACTAATATGCTAAAAATGCTAAAGAGTTCAAATAGAAAGAAAAGAACTAAAACAGAAAATACTAGAATAAGAAGGAGGTAAGCAATCCATGGAGCCTAGTCCTCCATCGCTGCATTGTCCCCTCCGTTGTCTTCCTCGTTGGCCACTTGAGCATAAATGTCGCCGATATCCTTCTCCATCCTCTCAAAGCGACCATCATAAGTAGCAAACTGCCCTTTGATGCCATCAAGCTGTCCTTGGATGTTCACGAAGCCTTAGGTCATGTCCATGCGTAATTGCCCCATGGCAGCAAGGATCCTATCTGTGTCACCCTGAGGAGGAGGTGTAAAGAGGAAGATGGCACATCTGGGCCACGCAGAAGCGGTCGCCCAATACCATAACCCCGTAGTGGAGGAATAGGTTCCCCGCCACTATAGGTGTCAGTCTTGATACTCATCCGACCAAGGGAGTGATAGTCAAAAGGCAGCTATCCAAACTTGAATTTCTCCTCACCCTCTAAATCCACCCAGAACCGCTCAAAAATAGCCTTGAGTAGCCGTCTGTACGGTAGGTCATGCTTCTTCCAAAGATGGTGCAAAGGATGTGCCATGGTTCGGAGGATGGTGTATGGGAGACACACCTTTTGTGGCTTGTGGAGACAAAAGGCAAAATAGGCCACAAGGTGGGGAGGTTCTATGTTGTGCTCTAGCTTAGGCACCAAGTTAGTTTGCACCAATCGGCTGAGGACCCTTTGAGACTTCCCATAGTGCACTTCCTTCAGCTTCGTGCCATAGACCCCTTTAGTGAGGTAAAGGAAGAGCTTCCTACGCTCCTCGGAGCAAAGGAACTCGGTGGGATCATCTATTGAGGCGTGATAGACCAAGAGCCCTTGAGTTGATATCCCAATAATGTCCCCTAACTATTAGAGGTCACATGAAATCTCTACCCCTTTCACATAACTAATGATCCGGCATTGGGGCAAGTGCTCGTTCTCAATCCTTAGGTTCACATAGAAGTGACGAATTAAGTTCATGTAATAGTGCTTGGGAGGTGCAAGCATTGCACTCCATCCCAATGTAGAAAACCAAGCTGACACCTTGTATGCCTCAAGGCCATTGACAACAATGTCTCGGCCCTCAAGGACTTCCCTATCATGAAGGTGATTCTGGTATATGTTCTATGCCTCCAAAGAATGGAACCACTGAGCGTCAAGAGCAACAGGTACTTCAACTTGGGCAGGAGCAGTCCTAGCTATTCGAGGCATGATGCTTGAG